>NC_088981.1:111873174-111903174 GCF_963932015.1 Anas acuta
ATATGGGATATGAACAAATTTTAAGACATAATGTCTTCATCAGAAATGTCTGGATTTCAAAATCAGTCATTAGATGGGGTGAGCACAGACATGAGGAAAATCTACTCTTCCCAAAACAGAATAACACACAGCTCCTATAGCAGTATATTAACCCATGCCAGGCCATGGGCACTGGAAGTGATGACCATCCAGCCTGGTCCACACACTGCAGGGTACTTACACTCATACTTTAAGCACAATATAAAATCACAGCCAAGTCATTTGATTCTGCAGCTTTTCTCAGCCCAAAGAGATGATACTTTCTGCTTGACAGTCCAAATGTGACAGTGTACAAGACAGCTGTGCTTCGGGAATTTGAACTGACTCACCCTAAACTTACCAGGGACTCCAAGGTCCCTTGTGAACCAAGTTACTGATTCATAAGATAGCAGTATTGCCACACAGGCTTTTTACTAACTGCAAGATTTCTGTACTACTGTATATTTATCTTTCACTGGGGATACTGATTTGCAGTAAAACAGGTAACGTTCAAAGAACTTGTCAGTTTATATTGTAATCTACCCTGTCTAGAATGGCTGTCAGGAGTCTGTTTTGGCAGCATAAGCAGCTGTATGAATCCAAAAAATTTAAAGCAAAAAAAAAAAACAAAAAACTCAACAGACTTTTTGTTTACTATTACACACTTCATTATTTGCAAATCTCCCGGTCACATTTCTGGTTTAGTTACAAGAAATTAGCTCCTGCTTTGTTGCATGCAGTTCCACTGCAGAGAGCAGAGAAAGAAATACCTGCAATCTCCTTCTACTTCTTTCTCTGCTCAGTAAGGTGTTTATTTATCTTGTTCAGAATTTTACCAGGGTTTTATCCAAAGTGCAGAGAACTTTCCTCTTTGTCATTAAAATGTGTTTTTAATTTTTGAAAAAAAAAAAAAACCTTGTTTGATAGTCAATCCCTTTTAGCTGTTTTCTTTTTTTTTTTTTTTTTTGTTTTTTTTTAATCTTACGTTTTCCTCCCAAAGTTAAATTATTTACTGGTAAATAGAATAATATAAATATAAATTATAATATACATATAATAGGCATATGATATATATATAGTATACATTATATACATGTATACCAGAAGAATGCATATCTAATGTATATATGATATACATATATTAGATATATAACAAATATATATAATCCACATATTATGTGAATATATATACGTATATAATAAATATCTTTTACGGGTTAAAATTTTTCCAGTAAGCTTAGCTTCAACTTTTTCATTCTGTCTCAAAGCTTAATTGCTGTAGATTTTCTGGACTGTGGCTATGATGTGTAAAATGACAGGAAATCTGCCTTAAGCTTCCATTTCCAGTAGAAAAAAAAAAAAATATATATATATATATATATATGTCTAAAATAGTTCTCAGAATTATTTAATATAGAATAAGAACCTCTGGAGCACTGTTTGCCTCTGTCTCTTTCTTGAATGTCTGCTTATGTGAACTAAAGGAATTCCTTCTCGCCAGGAGGAGCTGAGAGAGAAGGAGAGAGAGAGGGAGATAATCATGAAGAAAACATAAATTTTCCAGACAATTAGTGTGAACCAAGGATCTATCCAATCCTGTACTCTCCATCATTATCACCAACGTGTCAGCTTTAGTATAGTGTGAAAATTTGCACACAATCACTGAGAAGTACCCGTTTTAGTTAGAAGGTAGAGAACCATCATACAAATTCATCTGGTTGTTTGATGGCAGTATATTTTTTCCTTCGTTAGGCATTAAGAACCAAGGTGTCTCTTGGTCAAACCAATTTATTTCTCCAATAAAACCATTAATTTCAATTTTCTGGAAGAAAACGTTGTTATTTTTATTAGTAAGCGTTTCAAAATGAATCCCTTAAACCTTGAAAGATGTAGTAAGTTGCCACAAGGAATTTTGAGAACCCTGAACTTAAAGTAAATTTAATGTTTTCCTTTTTCTTATATAGACAGTTCATTTGGAATTGTTCATTAAAATCAATGGGTGCCTTTCAAATGATATTTCACCATTTTATTGCAGGGAATGATAAGCATTTAAAGTCTCAGAATATCAGACTGTTCATCTAAATATCCGCATATTATTTCTGGTATTTAGCTTTACACAGACACATCACAATTTCTCATTTGTTTTAATGCTGACAAAATCATAACAAAACTTAAAAACTTAGCTGGCTTTTTTTTTTTTTTTTTTTTTTTGACTGCTGGAGGATGAAAAATTCAACCTCCTTTATCTGTGCACATGCATATGCTTTGCTTTCTCATTTCAGGTCATGGAACCAAAGGAGTATTTGAACTTCTTTCAGGATGGCGCCGAACCAGAGAGAATCTGCCATTCAAGGACAGAGTAGCGGATGCCTACTCAGATGTTATGGTCTCCTATACAATGACAAGCTCCTTGTATTTTATAGCCTTCGGCATGGGTGCAAGCCCTTTCACCAACATTGAAGCTGTAAAAGTCTTTTGCCAGAACATGTGTGTCTCGATCCTGTTAAACTATTTCTATATCTTCTCCTTCTTCGGCTCCTGCCTGGTCTTTGCTGGCCAGTTGGAGCAGAATCGTTATCACAGCATCTTCTGCTGTAAAATCCCTTCAGCAGAATACCTGGACCGGAAACCTGTGTGGTTCCAGACCATGATGAACGATGGCCATCAACACACTTCTCATCATGAGACCAACCCGTACCAGCATCACTTTATCCAGCATTTCCTCCGAGAGCATTACAATGAGTGGATTACCAACATCTATGTCAAACCATTTGTGGTGATACTGTATCTCATCTATGCCTCTTTCTCCTTTTATGGGGTGCTTACAGATTAACGATGGAGCCAATATTATCAACCTTCTTGCCAGTGAGTCTCCAAGTGTATCCTATGCCCTCATACAGCAAAAGTATTTCAGCAACTACAGCCCAGTGATAGGCTTCTATATTTATGAACCTCTGGAGTACTGGAATGGCACTGTGCAAGAAGACCTAAAAACACTGAGCCAGGGGTTCAACACAGTGTCCTGGATTGAACAGTATTACCAGTACCTTCGAGTGGGTAACATTAGTGCAACCAACAAAAGTGACTTTATCAGTATCCTCCAGAGCTCCTTTTTAAAAAAGCCAGAATTCCAGCATTTCAAAATGACATCATTTTCTCCAAAGCTGGAGACGAGAACAACATTATTGCTTCTCGTTTGTACCTGGTGGCCAGGACTAGTGAAAACACACAGAGGGAGGCAGTGGAATTGTTGGAGAAGCTGAGACCACTCTCTCTTATACAGAGCATCAAGTTCATTGTGTTCAATCCTACCTTTGTTTTCATGGATCACTATGGTTTATCAGTAACTATGCCTGTCTTGATTTCTGGTTTTGGCATCCTGCTGGTGTTAATACTGACCCTTTTCCTGGTTATCCACCCTCTAGGAAATTTCTGGTTAATTCTCAGTGTCACCTCAATAGAACTGGGTGTCCTTGGCTTGATGACCTTATGGAATGTAGACATGGATTGCATTTCTATACTGTGCCTTATCTACACTTTGAATTTTGCCATAGATCACTGTGCACCCCTGCTTTATACATTTGTACTAGCGACTGAGCACACCCGAACTCAGTGTATAAAGAACTCCCTCCAAGAGCATGGGACAGCCATTTTGCAGAACATTTCTTCTTTTCTTATTGGGTTGGTCCCCCTTCTCTTTGTGCCTTCAAACTTGACCTTCACACTGTTCAAATGCTTGCTGCTTGCCGGCAGTTGCACACTTCTGCACTGTTTTGTTATTTTGCCTGTCTTTCTAACCTTTTTCCCACCTTCCAAAAAGCACCACAAGAAAAAGAAACGAGCCAAAAGAAAGGAACGAGAAGAGATCGAATGCATAGAAATTCAGGAGAATCCTGATCATGTGACAGCAGTCTGAAAGGCTCAGAAAAAAATAATAATATTTCCTCTTTTTAAAAAGTGTTGCACAGAGATGCAGGGAAAATAGAGCAAAGATCTCAGCTGCTTGTGCTGGCCAGGTCTGACAAGGCAAAGGAAGATCAAGAAGGGGTACTCATGACACATCAAGGTGCAAACTTTTTTTAACAAAAATAACAAAAGTAAAAATAACCACAAATATTTCCTTTGAATCCTCATTCTCCACCAGGGAAAAGTCTATTGGCCATTAAATGTTCCTGAATCTCAAACTGTAGCTCTAATGGGAATTACCTGATCTGTCATAATTAAGACTGAAGCGAAGTTGAAAAGAAAAGTTACTACTAAGTAAACAGTAGTGAAAAAAGACAGAATACTTTGATAAAATTGTCCACAATAAAACAAACAAAACATTGCAGTTGAGAAAAGGGAACAAAACCAAGAGAGATTTTAAAATGCCATGGCATTTTTTTCTTATTTTCTTGAACAAGTTGTTTAAGATAAAACCTATGCACACGGGAAGTTGATGTTTAAATCAATCTAAGCCAAAGTACTTCCCAATTTCAGTATATCTACAACACCACAGTTCAAGTTAGTCTGAATTTAGATGGCAAAGCTGCACTGCCAAGGGAGAGAGGTATTGTTTATATAAGAGAAGAAATTACCATTGGCCATTTGAAAATTTAATATTTAGTGTCTTTAAAACTGACATATGCCATTTATCCCAAGAAGCCACAGCTGGTTGCTATCACCATACCTACATTTTGGCATTTCTGAATTGTGAAATTCCCCTTGAACTAGCAGATCCCATGAAACTAACCCAGGCCATTACCACTGCAGCAGTATTTGCAGTTCCTGCAGTGTAACACTTTTGAATCCTAATTTATCAGTGTTGACATTAAATACTGAATATTAATCAAGCAGGCGCTTTAAATGTAATGATGGATTGCATATCACAGACATAATGTGATCGTGTTACAGCTGAGTCAGCTCTGGAGCACCCGCACAGTATTATTATTATTATGTATTTGGTCCAACAGTCGAAGGGATGTGTTTGCTGGTCCCTGCAATATGCTGCAGGAAGTGGGATTTTCCCCTTCCTTAAGCAAAACATCAGTCAAATACTTGCGACATTAAAAACAAACAAACAAAATAACAAGTTTGCATGGGGCTAAAGAAACCCCTAGTTGTAAAAAGATCAGTCCCCTGTGGGAAGGGGAGGGGAGGGCAAAATGTCTTTATTACTATTATTCCTAAATATCCGAGTGTTGATTGTCTGCAACATAAAGCTTTGTTCTGGCAGTTGAAATTTCACAGAAGAGTGCAGAAAATCCACAGTTACTATGTGACGCTAGAAATTGTACTGTAAAGAACTATGAATGACTTTCTCTGCTATACAGCATAGTAACCCAAGAGAAGGGATGAAAACCGATTTAGCCATTTCAGTTTGCTCTTGGCCCAGTTCAGCGCTGGAGCTCGCCATGTCCATCTCCCCTTTCAGTATTTTAAAAGGGCTTGCTTTCTACTCTCTGGAATATGGTATAGCATCACCTACATGAGCAATGTCTTCCGGAATATATAGTATCCATGAGGACACTATGTAAAGATATCACTAGATGGAGTGTTTATATCTACTTTGTATTACTTGTGGGTACCTTTACAAGACATCTGGAAGCAAATGTTTATTTGTGGCTGGTTAACTGAGTCTCAGACGTGCAGAGTTTGCTGACGAGGGTATGTACATATGTTTCACTAAAAAAATCTCTGCAAGAAGTTGATTCTTTGTTCTGTGACATCTCCCACCTCTTTCTACTGCTTCATGGTTAGGGAGAGCCAGACAAAATTCACCTGCAGCACAAAAAGCCATGTGAATGTCAGTTCTAATGTTCATTAACTGCTTCTGTTTTCAAGATATGCAGTTTTTCCTCTTCTCTGTCCTTTCTGTACTTTGCCATTACCATTTGCCAAAAAATGACCTCTGTGTTATAGGAGTGGTCAAAGCTCTTGATTGTTCAAGGGACATTTTATGTGCAACAAGTTTTAGAGAAAGGTAAACTTTCTAGATAGGCAAAGCTTTCAAGGTTTGAATCCAGATCTAAACTTCAGGTGTATCTAGATCAAGGTTATTGTTTTGACCCAAGATATTCAAGGGTCAACTGCAAAACTGAGGTCTAAATAGTTTGGTAAGATTTAGGAGTGGGGATGTTTTAATGTTGGGTTATGGCTCATATGTGTCTCTAGTTGGGAAGTATTTACTGACTTTGATCTGTATCTCAAAGACATTGTGCAATAGCCACCTTTTTAGAACAGTTGGTTCTGGATGTCAAGGCTTCCATACCTTTTCTTACATTTCCTCCACTGTCCATACAATACTGGATTGTCGTAGCACAACTGTGACCCCTTTGTATCACTTCTGAAGGTGTCCTTTTTCCCACCTGCTCTGTGTGTCACAGTGGAAGTTATTGGTCTTCTCTTGTACCACAGAGATATATCCCAGGGAACTCTGTCATGCATTGTTTTGAAGAAAGTAACATTTTCCAAAGCCATCAAAGCAGGGATTCATCTCATCTAACTGTGGATGTTGACAATGTAGCTATTAATATCTAAGCTTCCTTTATGGACATAAGAGGGGGACAGATACCTCTGGTCTTTTTTACATCTGTTCGTTAGGAGTAAATGAATCACACCTTTAAAATGCCTGTTTCTGAGCATTGGTGGTAAAGGAAGCTCAAAGCAATTCAGACACAGATATCAGCCATGTCAACACATCTAAGTTTGGTGAGATTAACCCCACCTAAAATGTCCTAATATCAAGTGAAAGAAAAAAGAAAAAAGCCTTAGAAAATTGCCTTCCAAGAGTCTATTAGGGATAATTCCCTGGTGTAACTCAGCTCAAAATTTATGTTTGGCTTATGAAGCCTTTATGCAGAACAGAGCTTATAAAATTGCCAGGGAGAATAGTGAGCTAAGAAATCAGGAGATGTTAATATTGAGGGTGGGCTCACACAAATGAGCTAGAGTATAATGAGATGTCAAACCAGTTTCTCTCTCAGTACCATACAGTGCAGTAGGAGACACAAAATGTACAGAATGTACTCTGGGACTAGGAGTTTTTTATTTCGATGTCAACACAGGAATGGAGAAAAAAAAAAACAACAACAAAAAAAAAAAACACATAAACAAACAGATCTTCCATGGATGTAGTTTTGTTACTTTACTTACCAACCAGTTTCCAGACCTACCAGGAAAGACGATTGCAGCTGTTACTTCTGCAGATATGTCAGTCTCCGTGGACCAAGGAAAACTTCTTCTCAAGCTAAAAAAGTGATTATTTTCTTCTATAATTCAGCCACACCAGAACAATTTGGGGATGGGTAGTCCATATTTTTTAATGTCTTCTCCTATTTTTTGCTTGTTTTGCTTTCAATATATTTCAATAATTTTGACCCATTTCTGCAGCCTCATGGCACCTGTTCAGCTCAGCTGGATCTACATATGTATGTGTGAACATAGGACATAGACCACACACCAAAACAATTTGACACTCTCATCTATGCTGCATATTGGATTTTCATTATACTTTTTTTTTTAAACCAGTTTAAAAAGTTCCCTGGGATGGTGTACATCTTCCTTTAATGTCTGTTTATATATATATATTCTACACAAGCTGACAAGAGTTCTCTGTGGTTTTCCTACTTTTTTGGTTTCATTCCCTCACTGTTATTTTAAGTTCACTGTTGAGATAACTCTGTTGAAGTCAACAGGTTTACTGCCATGATATATATGGCTTTGCATGTTTTCTATCCAGCAAGAAGTGAAACCATGACAAACGAACCTCTTCATTGTTTATATGTTTGTTAATAATGTATCTGTCTATACTATATAGCCATTGTTGCATGCTGCATTCAGGAGGCTGGAGTGGAGGTGTCCTGTAATTTCTTCCATTACATTTTTCCATACTGGCTGTTTTAACTGTAACTTACTCCTGTCTTTTTTTGTTAGAATTAGGGTTTTACCTCTGTAGTCCAGTACCTGAAGTTTCATGAATTTATTGCCTAACAAATCAACATACTTTTTATGGCCAAGATAGGTATGAATGCATGGCACCTTGCATGTATAATGTAGAGATTACCTTCAGGACTATCATCCTCAGTCTTTTACCTCAAAAACTTCCTATGTAGGATGTAACCTGACATACGTTAATATCTATCTGAGTTCAGCTGAGCAACTCTAGTTTCAAAATTTTCTTCAGTGGGAAAGAAAGGAACCAGGGTGAAAGAAGAAATATGAAGTAAAGTAGTTGTATAATCAGCGTTTTTTTTTTTTTTTTTTTTTTACCTAAAAGGCTCTCACTGCTCTGCTCTTAATTAAGTCACACTGAGTAGTGACTCAAGCATAATTAAGATTTATTTCAATGGAGTTATTTCATATTTCACTATGACAAGAACTTGGCTTATTGTCCTTAAGGAAGCACCATGCTAAATCTCTTAGATTAATATTTTTTGTAATTATAGACTTTAATAACTTGTTTTTCATTGCAATGTTAGTTTTTTTGAGTACCTCAAGCTCTCATTTGAAGACCTAGGAAATATTAAAAAGCAAAGTTAGGCAATCAGTGAACAAGAGACATGTTAGGGAAAAGGAATACTTCACAGAGAGGCAGTGTATCCTTCAGCAAAGCTCTAAATAAAAAATGATGTTAAGACTGTCTCAGAAGTATGTTACTTTGATGGAAATCTCCAGGTTAAAGTGAAGTGGAAACCAAGTGAAGTATGTTGTGTGGAGGATAATGTAATCAAATTATAGACAGTCAAACTGATTCTTGGCCTATACAATCTTACTCAAACAAGAACACATTTGAACTGGGAAGGAGACTGAATATGGAAAGAAGCTCATCCATCACGCAGAATGTTTCTTTTCACCATAAACTTGCATACAGAAAAATCATAAACCAAGTGAGTGAGCCTCTCTATAACCTGTTTTCCACTTGCACCAAAGAAAGGATCACATCTTTGGTTTCACAACCCCTTGGGAAGAATATTCAAAGCTGCTCCCTTACATGATACAGTTGTGAATGAGAACTGGAAGATGCACATCATGTTGCAAGAGCACAACAGACAATGAGGGCCATGCCCTCAATGAGGCCAGGCCCTCATTGTCTGTTGTCTTCCTTCTTCAGTAGCACCACAGTCTCCTAGAGGTACCTGCTTGGCAGAGTTCCTACGTTTCCCCAGGAGTAATCTGGAATTTGTCATCACAGCAGCACGCAGGCAAACACCTCACACCATGACATTTTTAGATCTTTTTTAGAGGTGTTCTTTGAGAGATCCCCACTTCCCACTGCAGAGCCCCTAACAAAATCCCACATGTCTGAGAAGAGGTGCACTTCTTCTTCTGACACATCAGTCGGGAAGTTTTGGGGAAGATTTTCATCTTAATCCACAAGGCTTTCTTTTAGCCATGTGTTTTGACCTCCTTCATGGCTTAAAAGCAAATGATCCAATGTGAAACTTAGATGTTCATCCTACCTATAGCTGTGTGCAGTGTTGCTTATCCACAAAGTTGATGTGGATTGTTATTTTTCAGCACAAACAGGGATCTGACCTCCTTGCCCAGACCCCCAGACAAAATCTCACTGAAAACAAAGAAGGACAAAACAGTTCCAAACTTCATCTTTCCTTGGATTCTTTGTCTCCTCTCTGTCATACCAACATACCCGTACCACTACTCGTGTTTTCTTCCTGCTTCCTCATTAGAGAAAGTAAAGTTTCTCTTTCCCACTCCCTGAGGCTGCCTTTCCTTTGCAGCTTATTTTGTACTTTAATCTTCCATGTGAGCTCTCAACCCCTTCAAAATTTTCCTCTTTCTTTTTTTTTTTTTTTTTTTTTTTTTAAAACTCTGAGAGCATAACCTTGTTGAAATAAATTGGAGATGCTTGGATGCATCAAAGTGCAGAGTCTGGTACAGAAGTAGCTAATTTATAACAGCACTCAAAACTTTCATCAGACAGAAAATTTTCTGTAAGAAAACTCAGAAAATAATTAGGCTTAATTTTTTCTGCACTTTCTATCTCATAAAATTGTATTATATTTGTTCTTTTTACAGGAGGCATTACTTTTTTTTTTTTTTTTTTTTTTTTTTTTTAGCATTCCTTTATCTTAGAAGTGCATAGTTTTCTTCTGTATTTCTATCTCAGAAAGAAAAATAAATGGATATTTCTTCATGCCCTAGAAAAGAAAATACTGTCCCTGCTAGGCACATTTTGTGCCAAGTTTCTGCTCAGAGCACATTTTCCAGGCTGAATTATACAAGCCTCTGGAAGCAAGTATTTCTAGTGGAAATGCTGATACAGCCTTAACTAGAGAAAAATTAATGGTACTTCAACATTGTACTGCTTAACTTCATCTCCTCTGCATCAGCCTGCTGGATATTCTGGGCAGTATTTCTAATACAGATTAATAACGGTGTCACCATTGCTTGCCACACCGCTACTTTGGCAATATCACATGAGTAGTTCTCGTAAACACACATCAGAGCCTACCCTGTTTATGTACTAAATTCCTGACAAGATTAGCATGGCTTCTGCCAGAGCAGGGATATATTCCAGGACAAAGTAGTGTGACAGCTCTCTGCTGTAAACATGCTTCTCATTCTGGGCTTTGGCACCTCTCAGCTGTATGTTGGATGTTGCACTGAGTTCCTTTGTAAAGAACAAAGAGCATTATTTTTGTTTCAATAAACCACTTGAGAACATATCATGAAAGAATTTACATTCAGTCATGGATGGAAATTTTTTTACAAGGAAGGAATATCAAGGAAGGAATATCAAGGAATATTCCAAGGAAGGAATAGGAATGTCAATTGTGTGAAGTGTAGAAGTCTCCACAAATAGAGAAATCTTGGTCCAGAACATTTTTTTTTCTTTTGTTTCTATTGTAATTCAGGCACTAGATGTCTTTGATCTTATTTCCTCTCATTGATATGGACTGAAGATTTTTCACATATTGCAGTGAGGATAAATCTTGATCTACAAAAATATCCTGTTCGTCTGAAGCAGACTTTCTTTTGGAGGAAGCCCCATTGGTTTCAGCTCCATGCCAATGGAGTTGCAGCATCTGGCAGCAGCAATGTTAACATGTACCACTTCAGAGACAGGCTCTTATTCTCAGTGTGTACACCTGGAAATACCAAGTATGTAGGATTTGTGAGATGTGTGATCTTGTTTTGTCTCTAGACAAAAAAAAAAAAAAGAGGTGGTTGCAAGATTTGCAAGATTTAGTTCTGCTGCCAAATCAACTTTCCATCATTAGGTAGAAAAACAAAGAGTGACAAAGTCACCTGTTCCTGTGTGAGAGTTTCAGAAAAGTATCATCTGGCTATGAAAACAGCTAGAAACAGTGGCAACAGCTGGGCCTGAAGAAGAACTTGTTCTCTTCTGACTACCTCAAAGATCCACATGTATAAAAACAAACTGCTACTGACCAGTAACTTGATCATAGTGGGTATGATACAGCTAATGGAAGTACAGAAATTAGGGCCCAACCTCTTAAAAACAAGGCAATTGCCTTTGGAGGTGATTCCAGGTAATGACATGACACAGGGACTGGAATTAATCTTCAAAACTATTAAGTCTCTAGGGAAGATCCTGGCACAGCTTTGGCCTGGAAAACTACTTTCCCTCCCCAGAAATTTCCAGGCACAATCTGGATGCTGGCATGTTCCAGGAACCATTCCCACCAGGCGGTTTATTTGCAGTTACCCATTTTGAAGAATATAGGACTGTTCAATAGTATTGACATTAACTGACCATGCCAGCCTCCTTCAGGGCCAGAGAGCACCCATCCCCTGTCAATGCTTGCTTTACTGGAAAGTTATAGCTTTAGACCCTGATGCAGCCTGTATTCATACTGGTATTTTACTTCTGAAGATCTTAATCTGGCAAAGCACTCAAGTAAATGACTTCATTTAATCAAATTCTTAAGTCTCATGGACTGGGACATCTTTAGATTTAAGCATGTGTTTAAGTACTGAGCTAAATAAGGATGCACTTATCTCTCCTTCAAGTTAAATATGAGTTGTACAGAGGGAAAAAAAAAAAAAAAAAAAAAAGGCCTTAAAAGAAAAGGCCCATTTCCCATAACATACTAAATCCTGCAATTATAGTAGCAATTTCACAATATATAGGAAGACCGTGCCAAGGACATATATTTTTCAGGGTTTCAATTTCCCTGATGTGAGACATCTCAGGGACATTTTAGTGATTTGTTACAGTCATACAACACTCAGGCAAGAACAAAGCCTTGCTGAGCATTGCTCCTGGAAAAAAAAAGTAACAAGATATTTGACTCAGAATGAGACTACAGTATTTTATTATGTTAAAGTTCATTTTTAAAAGAAAAAATGAAACTTTCATTTAATGTCATTCATTATTTCTTTCAAGTGATACTCTGGAGAAGTGCTGGATGTGCCTCTGTTATGGATGAGAGAGGAATTGCTTGATGAAATTAAACCCAGCTTTACCAATAAAAAGAAAAACTGGCTTTGTGCCCAGTGTAAAACTTACTATGGTATCATCTGCTGCTTTTTAATTAAATTAAATGTGAATGATGACATGCATGCAACAGAAGTGGAGAAGCATGCTATACATGTCCTTGGGCTGCATCTGGTGAGGAACACCTATGCACACCAGGAAGAGAGACTGAGTCCCCATTCCTGAAAAAACAGATGCAACTGCCAAGCCAGAAACATTGTGAATAATCCCATTGGCTTCAGTGAAGCCATCAGGATGTATTTAAAGATATGTACATAAGCCTTTGCCTGAGTCAGGACTGAGATAAGGAGATATTGTAATATTAAAAGGAGACAGAGAGTCTTAAATCAGGTATTTCTTCAGCATCTGTAAAAAGGCTCAGTGTAACTAAATAGTTCCTTAAAAGAAAAAAAAATGCTTTTTAAAAATAAAATATCAAGCTCAATAGCAATACAGGCAGTATAAGTATTTAAGAGTCTAATGAGAAAGATAACAGTATTTTTTTCAGGAAATTAGTCTTCCCCATGTTATGTCTGTAGCCAATGTATTATGGAAATGCACAACCACACAAGAAAAAGGAAGTAGTGGAATTCATCTGTCCTAGCTCAGGCACACAAAAAATCAGATATTAAATAGCTCCCCTTCTGCTCGTAGTCAAAGGAGAGAAATAAGTACTGCAATTCATCTTGCTCAGATAGTTGTTCTAGGATGAGGGCCCTTGCCTACATCCAACAGCAGCTAACAGAGCTGGTGAATAGCCAAGGATGAGTAGAAAACATACCTGTGAGCATGTGTCTAAAGAGGTGTCAGATTAGCCACTCCAAGGCATCTATGCTCATAGCTCATAGTAACTGCAATGAAAATACCAATAAATAATTTTCCAATTATGGGTATCAAAAGGTTTGATTTTTGTACTGTTTGGGGAAGGGGTTCTAAAATGGGTCATTATAGCTCCAGGGTGGGAGCTGGGTGACTGGACCATTGCGAACAATGCAGTTGTGAGCAGCTGAGAATCACTGCAGGGAGAATATGAAAAGGACTAAATTAAGCAAGTGCTGCAGGGTCAGATGAAGGACATTTTTTCCAAATGTTATTTATGTCCATTTGCACTCTAATTAAACATAATGTTTGTTCTTTTCTTTTTTCTTCTTTTTTAAGACCATGGTGATTAGCTTTTCTATCTCCCTTTTAAGTTGTAGAATTTGCTTAACCTTTCTTTGGATTAATTTAGCATTAGGTGTTTAATTACTGAAATTTCTCAGGTGTGGGCAATTTTACTATGCTACAAATAAACACCATGAGTCAATATTGTTTTTTCCTCCCTCATAAAGCTCCCTTGTTGCTGAAAACTGTTAATATTTTTCAAGATTATACCATGACCATATTTGTATAAAAACCTTTTACTGAGCTTGAAATTCTATACCAAATACTTATGTCTTTGAAAGACTGGATTCTTCAATAAAATATATTCGTCTTTAATATTAGAATTTTCCCTTTCTTTAATGGAAAGATATTCAGTATTAATGCACATTACAGGATGATTTTGTCAGGTATCTTTTCCCTCACATTTAGTTTTAGCGGAAATGTACAGGCTTTTTGTTTTGGTGTTGTCATTTTTTATCTTTTTATTTATTTATTTTAAGAGCAAACATGGAGATAAGACCTTGGGCAGCACCAGGAATTGGCACCTCATGAGGTGTACAGGGCATCTTAGAGACTGGGGAAAGGGGGGTGAGGGAGTTGGCAGCCCTGAGCTGACATATGGACCTTCACAGACTATCAGCAGATAAACAATTTACAACTGCCCCGAAGCTATGCTAAATGCAACCAAATGTTTAAGTTTCGCAAACAGAGCTGAGTAGATAATTGCCTCTATAGGACATGACCTATTTCCTTCTTCACCACCCACTCATGTCGACACCTCCTTTCTCACCAAGTTATGTCTCAGCTTCTCCCCTCGTTTCCACAATCCTGGTAGTATTCAGCTACTCTGTCCTCAGCAGTAGTGTTGGTACATTGTTTCCTCAGTTTTTCTCTGACCAGCTCTGGGAAGCCCAAGGGAACCTATGCCCATGGTGCTCAGTGCTGTCCCTTTGCCCCTGCCTCCGTGCTGTCACTTTTCTTGCTTTTGATAATGAAGGTGCACAAGCAGATCACAGGCCCCTGAGTAAATTTGCTATGTTCAGCTTTGGGCCCCTCAGTACAAGAAGGACATCAAGGCCTTGGAGCATATCCAGAGAAGGGCTATGAAGCTGATGAAGGGCCTGGAGCACAAGTCCTGTGAGGAGCAGCTGAAGGAACTCGGGGTGTTTGGTCTGGAGAAGGGGAGGCTCAGGGCAGACCTTATTGCTCTCTGCAACTGCCTGAAAGGAAGGGGTGGGGAGCCAGGAGTCAGCCTCTTCTCACAGTAACTAGTGATAGGGCTAGAGGGAATGGCCTCAAGTTGCACCAGGGGAGAAATTTCTTTTCAGAAAGAGCGGTCAGGCATTGGGACAGTTTGCCCAGGGAGGTGGTGGAGTCACTGTCCCTGGGGGTGTTCAAGGAAAGGCTGGACATGGTGCTTAGGGACATGGCTTTGTGGGTGACATTGGTGGTAGGGGAACAGTTGGGCCAGATGATCTTGGAGGTCTTTTCCAGCCTTTGTGATTCTTTGTGATAAATGATGAGCTTAGGACACGTTAAAACGTGTATTTTGCATGCAAAAATCCCTTTCCCATCTAGTGCAAATGGTAGTCTTCCGGTTTTCTGTTGAAGTCTCTGGCCATAATCTGAAGTCCTTGTTTTCAGTACCCTGCTGTATAGGAAACCTACTGAACTAAGGCTCTGTCCTTACCCACAGAGCTGTCTCCTGTCAAAAGAGAAAGATGGGTTGGCACAGGATCAGATGACACAACCTTGTCAATCATATTGGAGAGGGCACCTGACCCAGCATGTAGGCCCGTCCATCTTGTCAGGCTATTTTCTGCAGATACACTTATCTTCCATTTCTAAATCAATCACCACTTCCCTAGGTGAGATTTCTAGATGGTGGACTTAAAATTCACAAAAGGGACACTGCTGGAAAAGCGCTTCTGCTAGTGGATGCTGGCAAAACTCTCACTGGTGAAAGAAAAGCAGCTAGTTTTAATTTCATGAGGTAAAAAGGTAACTCTGGTCTTGGTGCCACCAAACACCCCCACTGTGAAACCTGGGTAATATTGAGTGCAAGAAACACATGTTAATTGTACAACACTGAGGTTGTTCAGCTGAACTGCAAGAAGTCATGAAATTACTTCAATTGAAATATCATTTGTTATCAAAATTTTACAATGCATGTTGCAAATAGGTAGTCAGACTTCAGAAATTTGTCATGTTTCTGCCTAAAAATTCAGGACTACAAGTACTGCAACTTATGAACAGAGTCAAGCCACACAATAAATGCTCAGCAACAGCAATATATCTGTGCTGGCCCTATGTCAAATGTCCTCTTGTAAATCAACTGCACCGGGGCTCCCCTCTTCTGGAAATCAAGTTAATTATTGTATCAGAAAGATTCCTGCACTCACAGCCAAGAATCCCAGCTGATATAAGTCAGCCTGCATCATATAACTGTCAATGAAGCTCATCGGCTCACCTAGAGAGGACTTTGTCTTCAAGTTTCAGTGTCTGACTTAAGGCTGCTGAAATTTTCCCATTTTCTGTTTTTATTTAACTGTTTTTATGTAAAATACACAATTTTCTCTATTCTTCTTCTTTCATTGGATTTATATGGAGTTGAAACAAAAAAAATGTGTTTTTTTTCTTCATTACATCTATTTACACTATCTTACTTAGAAGTGGATATTCACAAACAAATAAACGAATAAATGCAGCAGAGGCTGATGTTGTAGCCTCAGAGACTTTGGCTTTCCATGAGATTAGGAGAAGTCAACAGTACTTCTACTGGCCTCAACTAGGTGCTTGTGTTAATCCTGTGCCAGTTTCACTTTCATGAGGAAAGAGCAAATTTGACTTGAAGTGAAAAAAACACCTCTCAAAATTATAGCTTTCTTTTTTTTTTCTCCCTGTTTCCTAAAGAATGCCTAGTCCAGAAACTCCAGATTGCTATGACTAAGAAAAGGTAGCCCAGATATTCTCGACTTCTCTTCATTGCTAAGGACACAGAAAAGCTTGACAAAGTTTTCTAAGCGTGTTGCAAATGAGACGTCTAGAGACTCTTCAACTTGCAAGCCCTTAGACTCTGCTGAGCTCAAAGAAACAAGGACAATGTATGTCTGGCTAGCATAGAGATGTCCCCCAAAGGCTATAATGTGGTGGTGGCTTCTGCAACTACATTTGTTATTAAAATTAGAGAAAAGGTCAATATAATTTTCACAAACAAGTTTCACTTCTAGATCTCTGTCTAAGGAAGGCTTCTCTCTCTCCCAGCCCAGATCTGGTCTTGGAAGTTTTAAGAATAAAACAAAATAAATGAACACAAACCTGTCTCTCTGCCTTTCAGTGGCAGTTCTGACCTGCAGGATTTCATCTTGGTAAATCATCATTCTAAAGTTGCAATTACAGTTCTGTGCTTAACTGAGGATACTCAGGTACAATATAGTCCCAGGGTAATTATTATTTTTAATTTTTGAAAACCAAACAGTAAATGCAGTTCAGTTGATTGGGAGAAATAAAAGGTAATATAGGGATTTGAATATGATAAAATCAATACATAATTATGGAGCCAATGAATTTAAACTGTTGCCAGCTACTAAGATTTTCAATTACTTCCTCCTTTTTTATGCAGGTTGAATTTTTAGTTCTGGTTCTTCCAAAAAAAAAAAAAATCATTGTTGTCATCATTGTTATTGCTGAAAAAAAACTTCCTTATCCCCTCTTTGCTGGATTTTGCATGGATTATGGTGGCATGTCAATTGATAGACCTTAGATCTTTCCTGGGTTGTTGGCACTTTTCCACTCATCTCAGCAGCAGGTCTGCATTGATCAAAGTAACTTCTCTGTGTTAGGCAAAATTAGGTTGCATGCATATATTTTGTCCTCAGATAGAGATATATTTGCAGATGGTCCCCAGGAAGAATCTGTCTTCTCTTTAGAAAGACTCTACACTGCTGCCACAAACACAGCAAGTGTATAAATATGAAATATCCAGAATTTAAAGATCCTTACCTTGAATTTGGATAGATCCTCAAGGAGATATCAGAGTGCAGGGCTAAAGACAGGTGCTATCTTCATGGCAGTGCACAATGAGAAATTATCCTGTGGTTAGACGCACAGGAAATTTCTCATAGCATCTTGCAAAAAAAAAAAAAAAAAAGTTTAAGGTGTCATACCTTAAAGGCTTAGCAGAGTCTCTTACAGAAAATTAAAAGTTTCAAAAACATTGTCAGTGGCAGTTCTATAAAAAACTATCATCTGCAATGAGTCTGTAATGAGCTATCCTATATATCCCATCTGATTGTGGGTGTGTGCATGGGCATTAGAGAATGGGGGGAACAGAAAAGGGGGGGGGGGTTTACTCTGCCCATCTTATTCAAGACCACTTTTGGATTTTTAGATGTAAGTTATATTTTGCTTGAGAATTAGCCATCTATACTTTAAATGAATATAACTACTTAGTGCTCTGTCCTATGATGCATCACAGAGATAAAACTGCAGCTCATGCAGACATATCTGAATTAGTTTTAGGGTGAGGGATGCAAACCAAACACTTCTGAGAAGAGGGGGAAGTGCCTGAGCAATTGGCTTGCATTGAAATCCCTGCTGCCCCAGTTATCAGCAGTACCTATATTAGCGTTATTAGGACTGAATTTATCTGTAGCTCCCACACACGTTGCAGCACTCTGGCTGTGTCCAGTGCTTGGCAGGACAGGAAAGGTCAATGCTCCTGCAATCTGTATGTGCAGGAGTTGTGGTGATCTTCCCTTGCTCAAGTCTATGAGACATGCCTGCTGAATTTGTTAGATGAATGATCAACCCAGGCTAAGCAGCTTTTCAACTATGATGATGTAAGGATCAGAGGACCAGTGTGAGATGTTGTGTCAACAAGATGCCACCATATGGAGAGAAATGTTTTCTTGCAGGGGGAGAAATTTTACCAATCCTTTTCATCTAGACTTCCTTGCCATAGAATTGAACAACTTGAACAGGGTTTCATGACATCCAGGTAGAAGTTTGTTGTTCAGATTATACTCAATATCTGAAAATATTTGGGGAATATCATCAGAGTTTATTGCATTTAGATGTTGTTTTTTTGTTGGTTTTTTTTTTTTTTTTTTTTTTTTCTGCAGCCAGGTCAGGAAACAATTATGTTCACAGATGATGTGCCTGAAGGTTGCACTGAAGAGCAGGACCAGGGATGGAAAAATACAAGACTTAATATCACACTAACATTTTTTATATCCTTTGCACAATCACAGCTGCCCTCCTAATCATTTCAATATGGGCCAGCTTAATTGGAACCTTCCTAACCGTGAGTCAGCCTTTCACGTTTTCTGCATCTTTGCTAATTAAGAGAATTTTCACCTTTTACAGTCACTTTAGTATTCAGAGCAGTCTGCCATGGGCTAATTACAATCATTGAGTGATGGCTTTAGAATTTCATGTTTGTGATGACACTTTATCACATTAAATTGGAATCCCATTACACTTCTTAAGCTATGAGTGATAGACAAGAAGGTCATCTCTATGCAGGGTATTATCCATCATGCAAGTTTGGGCTGATATTAGGCTTCTACCATGTTTTCTGCAAGTAAGTGCATTCAGAACCACAATCTTTTCTGCTCTTTGGCTGAAGAGATCAGAAATCCATCAGATTCCTGATAAAAGAACTCAAAAAAATGAGTTCAACCTCCATGGTACAACCTATTTACTTTCATCCCACAAATGCTGTTGTTTTGTGTGATTTGGGAGAAAGGGATACCAGGGTACTGAGGGGCTGGGAGGAATGAAACAAGGCCATATATTCTTCATGGCATTGCTCCTCCATTTCCAAATCCATGGCATTTTAAGAGCTTAATCACTGATGCTGTGTGGAACATTCAGTTCCCTTGGGCTGAAGGAGCAATTATAGGAGCTCAGTCTCACCACAATGCAGTCGTTGCTTCTTACAGTCAGTGTTGTGTAACAGCTTAGAGCATCTTTCTCCCTGGCTCTGTAAAAACTCTTGCAGTGGCTCTCAGGGGCTCCCCAGTATTGATGCTTCTCTGAAGCAACCTCTAAGAGCCCTCAAAGCTGCAAACCAGGACAACTTGATGTTAAGGCCCTGAAAATACATCTTTGCTTCTTGGCCAATAGTTTTGCTGTTTATCAATTTAGCTGGTTCAAAAAAGCTGGAAAGAGCCAAATCAAGGCATAAATTACAAGAAACATTACAAACTAATCAAGTAAGCATACTTTACTTAGCCTCATTCTACACTGTGCAAGGAAATATATTTACTGAATTCAAAATCTGAACAAACCCATAGTCTTGTGGGAAGTATTTTCCCACTGAGCAGTGCTGCAATGACAAGAAGAAAAGGCAGCTTTGTCAGCACAGATGCCAAGGCGTGTCAGCATGGCACTGTGCTGGAGCTAGTTACTCCTGTTCAGGAATCAGACCAAGTTACCATAGGAGTAACATCACACTCTATAAGGATTCCACAATTTTCAGAGCTTATTTAGTACCTTTACAGAGATCCTCTACAACTAACACTGCTGCCTCTAACCCTGCATAGTTTCACAAGAATATTCTGACTTTTTCTCATATCTTTAAAGCACAGGCTCACATCTCACTGGTTTCTGTGGGAGAGAAGCATGTGCTTATGGGCTTTGTTCATTTTGTTCACGCAGGATTTGGGGAGTTTATTTAACTGTAAGTAGCTGGATATTTAATTCCTGCTAAGGCAGCAATAAAGACCAGTTGCAAATGGGATTTGCTTTGTTCTTGGTTGAGGAAAAACTACAAAGCTAAAACTGAAATTTAGCAAAGCATATCATAAACATGCTTCTGTTTCTTCTTGGCTTCTTGTTAAAAGAGTAAACATTTCTGGGTACAGATGATAAAACTGAGGAAATAACTCAGAGCAAATCACATTTTTTTAAAGAGCCTTCTTTTCAACTCATATGATGCTAGAGCCTGGTTTTCCTGATTTTCAGATAGTCTTGAAAATTTGCATTAAATGGGTTTGCCTGCCCAGGTAATAATGTCAAAGCCAATGGTTGAGAAACTACAAATGTAAATTTGAAGCTTGTCACTTATGACTGCCTATATACATTAGCCTGATATTTCTTCTATCTGCAGATTGGGTAATTATTGCTCATATGTCTCCGCCACTATCCTGTTGTACTGTACAGATGATAGAGTGTTCTAAATAGTTGACAAATACAACACCCCCTCCCTGTGTGTGTGTGTATGTGGACCAGCTCAAATTCTTTCTAGGTTGTTCAGTTTTTCTGTGCCATGAGATTTTGGGAAGCAAGTGCTTTTCTTGTGTTAGCTCAAAGCCATGATATTTAAGGAAAAAATATTTATATGTGAAAGGTGGTGGTGTCAGCAGAGACCGGCAGAAGCAGATTTGAACAAATCTCTGAAAAGTACTGTTAAGGATCTTCTTTCTTAGGACTACTCTATATAATGTGCAATTGTGATGATACAGGACTGCTGTTCTAGAAAACCACTCCAGACTCCACCATTTCCTGAATAGAGATTCAAAGTTATGCACCATTACATTACAAAGATGCCTGCTAATGCACCACCATATGTCTGGAAGTTATCACTCCTAATCATTTTCTAGAGTACATCTTAAAAGAGACTATCTCTGAAGGAGTTCACAGCCTGCAGAGTATTACTAAATCTATGAATGCATAAGGAAGGGGGAATCTCACTCCCTTTGTACATATATAATGTCAGCCAACAAAACAATTAATAGAAACTGAGAGGAGTAGATCTATTTTTAGAGCTTTAATTTTCTTCTTCTTCTGCCTGGCAATTATCCAAATACTGGAGGTTGCAGTCATTTCTGATGGCAGGAGAAATCGATAAAAAATTCAGGTATTTCTTCAACGTCCTCCTCTCTCGTCTCCAGGCAAGTGAAAGGCATTGGCTCCCTGAATGCATCAGGAAGCAGGCAGGGGGGAACACCTTCTCTGGCTCACAGAAAGTCCTTGCTTCTCCTTGGGTTCCAACCAGGAAATTTTTGCATAGGTGGTTTTCAGAACTGTTCTCCCAGTCTGGTTGTACTCTTAGTTATTTTTATATTTGCATTCCCAGTGCCTTCTTCTGCCTTGCTATCTGTCTTTCCCTGCTACACAGAGCTTCAAATACTCCAAAACAGTTAAACCACCCCTTCCCATATAGACTGTTCATTCTGGATTGTGATGGATGGATGAAGATGCATAGGTTGTTTCACTCCATGGTTCAGTAAGTGAGCTACATAGTCCATTTTACTGTCTCAGTCTTCTTTCTTCCTTTTCCCCTGAGGCATATCCTATGTGATCAGTTATGTAATGAGGCTGGGGGTAAGAAAGAGGAAATACCAAGAGCATCTCCTGAAGTACATGGCATGATTTGTAATGGTTAGGCTCAGCCACGCAACATTGTCCTTGGCTCTGAGGTCAACAGAAAGAAACCTTTGGCCTCTGAGAGCTCTGAATGAAGCTGAATTTAAGGATTGATATTTACAGACAATTCAGGTCAGAGTTGCATCTGGGATATACTATGCTACACCCACCAAGCAAAATAATTAATCTTTCATTAAAATTATTTTCTCTTCTAGCAGCAATGTTTTGGTTATTGCTGTAAATTAGAATTTATAACTGTGATCATTAAAAGCAGTCACAATGGCACACATTTCCCATCCACATTCAGCTGCAGAGATGACAGACAACTTTTTAAATGAGAACATATCTATTCCTATGTATAATGCACTGTAACATCAAAACTCTTCCCCAAATCAATTTGTACAAGAATGGAATACAAATGAGGATCACTCCATGTTTTCTTGCATCCTTATAATGGAAAAGCTTTAGTTTACAGAGAATATAATTGGTAACAACTAACAGTATGGTAGGATATAATTTTGGTGTTCTTCTGTATGTTATTATTCTCTCATTTTTCAGACCTTTAATTCATATCCTGACATTCAAACAGAAATCCTTCTTTCTTTAGGACTTCACTGGAACATTTTACAAAACAAAAACCTTTAAGCAGCACAGTTTTTCCATGTCATCTTGCCCATCCTGTTATAAATAGCTCATCTCCTCCGCATGAGATTGCACTCATGTTCTTAATTAATTAGGTTGCTATTTTTAATTCTTCTGAGGAATCCCCAGAAGAATAGCCCTCTTAAGACCACAGAAGCATGAGGAATCTCCTGCTCATAAAGTTTAACAAGCAGTCCCTTGACAGCTGGTTCCTGGAAAAGTGATTCATGTGTTGACTTGCTAAAAATAGATGTAGCTGAACAAAAATAGAAGATCTAATGTAAGAGAAAACACACTGAAACACTGATAAAAATATAAGCAACCTCCACAAAACACTAAGGGCACAAGGTGGCCAACAGCTACAGAAGTCAGGAAATGAGGCAGATTTTTCAAGAGATACCTAAAGATGGTGCCTGGCTCCCATTGAGGCTCAGTGTTTAGAAGCTTTTAAAAATCTAGTAGAAGTGTACTTTTATCTTTCTAAAGGCTTTGAAAAGCCTGGCTGTGCAGCACCTTTGAGATCACCTCATTACTGGAGTTCCCCAGACTGATAGAGCTTCAAAAGGCCAGTCTTTCAGAGCTTGTATTTTCACCACATTTGTACCCCTGAAGGGATATTTAATCAAGGACTTGAAAATCCTTAGATGTGTTTGAATATCCTGGTCATCCTCGTGTTAATAGGGAAACCCAAAAATCATGGAATTGCCTGGAAATAAAACTGAAAGAGACCAAGTTTCATTGTTTTTGAAGAGTGTGTTGCAGAAGGAAAGGGGATGCAAAGCTAGTTAAAAATGAACTCATTTTTAATATTATAAGGTATAGTTTCCACTGTTGATGCATATAAAGGCAACCTGAAGAGTCATTTATGTATATATATATATATGTATATTTAATATATATATATATATATTAAATACACACACACACACACACACACACACATATATATATATATTTTGACAGAATTCCTTTGATGTCTCAACCTTCTACCTTCACTTAGCAGGAGGGAAAGTTTCAATCCTGTTCCTTAGATCCAGGCAAAGGCTCACTGAAATAGGTTACCTGACATAGGGCCCTCTCCAAACTGACCCACTTCCATGATCAGCTACTGAAAGCCAGTAAGTCTGTACTCTGAAGTTAAGTCCAGGCAAAAATTTAATCCTGATGATACCTCCGTTTAAGTGCTCAGAATAAAAATACTTTGGAAAATGCTCAGGAAAAGCCTGTGGAAATTGCAAACAGTTGGAGCATGGGCAAGGGGTATGCATGGCTGAGAAGGAATAAAATTCTCTTTATGAAAACTCCTCCTACATGAGCCAAAAAAAAGTGAAGCCATATAGGTTAAAAGACTGGTGCCTTTTTAATATTCAGGTAGCACATTGCCCTCCTCCCCTTGGCCCTGCAGGTGCCCTGCACTGTCCTGACAAGTCTCAGGTCAGCAGAAATTGTTTCCAAGATCTCTCTGGTGACTTAATAGTATTCAACATGCAGGTGCAATCTTCAGCTTTCACCTTAAAATCTCAGTGCTGCTTGTCAGAAACAAACCACAACCACAATTATACCCTAAGTGGAGACAATCTGGACCCTCATACAGTTTGTGCTTGTGACTTATATTTGGAACTTTGGGAGCAACTGGATCTGAATGTTTGATGAGAGAAGCTGAATACCACATAAATAAGAGCAGAACC
This sequence comes from Anas acuta, assembly GCF_963932015.1. Lineage (NCBI taxonomy): Eukaryota > Metazoa > Chordata > Aves > Anseriformes > Anatidae > Anas > Anas acuta. The sequence continues at coordinate 111,897,481 of NC_088981.1, forward strand.
AAGAACATCAAGTCAGTGAATACCTTCTAGTTGAGTAAGACACAGCAACTGAGATAATTTTTCAGTGCAACTTGAAATTCAACAGAATTTAAGCAAAGCAAAACAAAACAAGAGCCTATTTTTTAATTAGATTAAGTGGACAGTTAAGAGAAAACTTTCTCTATAACACTACACTCAAAACTATCAAGAATATATTTCTACAGGCATCTCTGGCATAATTATCATGATAAACTAAAACCTTTGAAATATGAGGGGGCTGTGCAATCCACAGGGATCTGCAAAACTTAATAACACAATGAATGCATTCCACAGGGTTGTTAGTAATACGAGAGAAAAGTTATAATTGTGCATTGCTCCTCTTGTTATCATATCCAGGTACCATTAATCTCTCCAAAATCAATAGGAAAAAAAGAATTCAAAATTTCTATAGTATGTGAAGAGACAGATCTGAGGCTTTGGATACAAGCATACTAGATTTTTTTAATGTGAATATAGTAGCTGTGAAAACTGATGGATTGACAGTCCTAGAAATGTAATGCCTTGATGCAGCCAAAGAGATAAAGCACAAAATGCCAGATAACACAGTGAAGAATGTAGTGAGGAGATGAAAGAAGATACAGTAGATAACAACAGAATAGGAGGGTAGATAGCAACTGAATAAGAGGACATTTTTAAACTGTTAATCTTCATGAGCTGCATCTTGGAAGTGTAAGGAGTGCCAAGTGTGTACAGTGAATTATTTTGTCCTGTGAGAGATTATGTCTGTCTGAAAGATTTTCATGTACTTCTTACTGTGTACATCTCTCTGTGTTTGTGCATTGCCCATGGTGTTGTATTTGCACAAATGCTTTTGCATTGTGGTAAGCAAAGTACAAATAGTCTGCCTAACCCTGAAATAAGGTTCTTCTAGCTAGCAGCTTTGTTTTGGTAGCTGTTGAAATTAATTTTTCTGCATAGAAAGATGTGTTTTTTTATGTAGTGCAAGTGCAAATGTCCCTTGACCTGAAAGAAATGTCTATCTGCATGGGGATGTGCACAAAGTCAAGGCCTTTTCTATCTTTGTGTGAAGAGATGCTGAGAACTCAGTAAGTTTCTCTTAGTAAGTGAGGTGAGTATAGGTATGTCTTACATTGCTTTGCACTAGCAATTTAACCTATGATGTCTTCCCTGTGTAAAGTTTGAATGATCAAATACTAAATACAGTGATCATCAGTAACATCACTCATTGGAAGACTCCTTGGCTGAGTGCTGTGAGGTTCGCAAGGCAGTGATAGAGGCTTTTAACAAGAAGTAGAACTGGTAGGATTTTCTGATCAAATGCAGTAACCTGTCTCCTCTGCAGCAGCTCAGCATAAAAACCCATTTGCTGGTGATTTTCAATACCTTATGAGTTACTGTACAAATGTTTGTTTCTCCATCATGTATTGGTCAGGCTCTATAGCCAAATGGCATATCTCAAGTGGTGTCAGTGTGGTGTATTTTTAAGTTGCCCTTAAAAAAATGGTCACAGGAGCATAAGATCCAAGGGGAATTGCATTGATATCATGGGAGAAGTAGCCCAACATCAAGCCAGTCAGGAGGCTCAAATTATAATGTCTAAAGGAAGTGTGCAATGACAAGGAAAAAATTTAATCTCCCAAGGACGTGAACTGAAACAATTCAAGGTCAACAAATTGAAACAAAATATTTTGACATTGAAATATTAAAATGCTCCATCCCATTTGAAAAACAGCAAAAATAAATATTTCTAAATCCATCTCTTCCAGGATTTAAGAGTAAAATTAATAATTACTGAGTGATAAATAACAACTCTAATACTAAAATTCAAATTTTTATCCTGATAAGAAAGCAAACATCGAAAAAACTGCATTTTCAAAAAGAACAGGAATTGGTTGGTGTAAAACTACAACCTATGTTACCATTAGTTGTGCAGCAGAGCCTGTAGGGCTCAACTGCCTAGGCTCTCTTGAAACAAACAAACAAACAAAAAAAAAGATTAGAGGAAGGCAGCTACAATCCCAGGGAGGGCAGATGGATAAAGACACACAGAGTAAGGTAGAAGAAATAATGAGACAGTGCTGGTAATAGCTGCCTTTGAAATCTGCCACAAATTTAAGTTAACAGATTTACAATGGATTTATTTTGGCAAAACAAACAAGCAAACAAAACAAACAAACAAAAAACAACAACACGGATTCAACCCTCACATCTCCCTCTTACTTTCATAATTGTCTAGGTTTTCTCTTTTGACAAGTGGAATTAGACTATGCTCAACAGGCACAAAAAGAAAGAAAAAAAAATTGCAGAGATAAAGGAGCAAGATCCCATTTCTGCTCTGCCTGAAAGCCTGGGCAAGGAGCACCATGTGTTTTCCCATCTGTGCAGCAGTTCTGCTGATTGCTCTGGATCAAAATTTAAGTGAGGAAGGACACCAGGGATTTTATTTCAGAACATAGTGATGTACAACACAAGCAAGAAAAGTTTCAACGAAATTTTGCATCCCTATTCTTGATTTTCCACCACAGGGATAAATAATGGATGAGCAGCCTCATGTTTTATTGCAAAGTGTAAATAAATGATTCATTTATTTTATATGTATATCTATATATATTTAAACAGCTGTTTGCAATCAAATGATAGGTTCTACTAGCTCATGACCCAGAGTTTAGTTCATCCTCCATGAGGATGAAAATTTACAGTATGAATCAGCAAAAGGCTCTGCTTTCTCTGCACATACATTGCAAAGTGTGACATTTTATGCATCACCCAAAGTGAATACAATATTTACAGTAAAGAAGAAACTCTCAGTTTTCTGTTTCCGTGCTCCACCATTTTCCAATAATAGCACTGACCATCAAACTGTCCAGTGTTTTAGTAAAATTGTTTAGATTACACTCTTATAAGAGTAGTGTGTCTAGTGTTTGCTGAACAATGGTTTGTAAGACTTTATGTATGGTGAATGCCATGTCCGTCACTACAGTATGAAAAAATCATACTGAATCCCATAAAAGGAGGAGTAGTTTCATGACAGTTTTTTAAGACTTGGGTCCTTTTTGATATAGGCTGCCACATTTACTCATTTTGCCACAAATTGTAATTCCCTTATGCTAAGGACTGTTCTACAACTTTCCTCAACTGTTGGAAATTCTCCCCTTGACTTCACCATGTTTCTATCACCTGCTACAGGTGAGGATGAGAATGAGCTGGTTCTGCTTCCAAAGTTATTGCTATTACTTGACTGAAATATAAATGACCACGGTCTGTTATATGGAGGTAGATAGATGGAACAGCAATACATCAAGGACAAATGCAAACATAATCCCCAGGATAACATCACTTTCCTCATTCTTATATTTGTTTATATGTTGTTTATGCTTTCCTAGTATCCATTCAGTCACTATTGATATTTTCAGGACAAACAGGAGATAATGTTTTCTGATCTATTTTATTTTGAATTTTCCTTTTCTTTTTGAATATCAAAATAGGAGGGGAGGCTATGCTGCATTTATTACAGGTTGTTACATTCCCAACTCAAAACTCTTCAAGGTAATGTTTGAAGCTGAAACTTCAGTCTCATTAACATCATACATTCCAGTATGAAAGACTTGTCTTTTTTTTTTTTCCTTTCTTTTTCCTTTGGAGCTCTCTGTGCTTTTAGTTATGAAACAATGAGAATTTTGAAACATATGGAAGAGCTTGAAATGCATCCATATATTTAGCCAAACCATCTGCACATACAATGGTGATTCTTTTGATGATAATAAATTAGAAAAATATATATATATATATATATATATATAAATATAGAGAGAGATTCCAATTTCATCCTATTTTTTGATAGAATCTCATATCCAGTTCTATTTTCTTAGTTAAGACAAATTCCTCCTTCAGCAATTAATGTTGTTAGGAGCCCATGTGCAACATTAAGGTGGCAGTTTCCCAAAGGGAAAGAGTTAAAATCAGGCTTTTCTGTGTGTTTGAGCTAAACAACCCCACTGGCTTCTGCAGCTAAACTTTGTCTGACCTTGATCAGAATTGACAAGAGGTAACTGCTTTTAAGACTTCCAACCCAAGAATATAAATTTAAATCAAGGCTCCATGAGAGCTGGGGATACTTCTGACCAAGATTAGGAAATCTGCCTACCTTCCTAGACTCTACTCGTGGATAAGTGGGAGAAGTAGACATTTTCTGGACACAATCCATTGTATCATAATGAAGGGGGGGGAGGGGGGGAGAAAGCAAAGCAGGAAAAATGAATTGTATCCTTAAAGCACCTATTCCTTTCTGTTGATGAGAAAGGGAGGTTGGAAGGTCTAGATCTGCATATGATGTCAACATTGCAGAGGTGAGGTGAGGTGAGGTGAGGTAAGTCCTCTGTGATTCTGAAGGGATTTCTGTGGAGTACATCTCCTCTGAGGACAACAGCCAACAGACAGAACAATGGGTACAGCCAAATATCTGGAAAAACTAACTCTGGGGGAGTAGCAGGAAAACTACAAACATCAGGATGAGGCACAGGAGAGACTTGCCTGAAGCCTAGCAACAAGAATATTTTAATGAGCATCAGTGGGTTTTGGAACAAGCCTGCTGAGAGGGAAATCAGAGAATGAGTTGACAAATGCATCTCAGAAAAGGTACAGATGCATACAGAGGAATCAACAGTGAAGTGTCTTACAAGATGAGCAGCATTATTGCTGTAGTCATTGATCCTGACCTTGGGGTGAGAATAATTAATTATTTTCAGTAGTGCTTCTATTAAAGTCCAGAATTAAAACTGGACTTTTACTGGTAGCTTGGGGGGAGGGCAAAATCATAGAAAATTTTCTAGACAGTGTCTAAAAGTTGGTAATTTAACAGTGACCACGGTAGGCAGTGCAATGTGCTTATTCAGTGCAGTAATAAATTATGTGCAGTTTGCCAAGTAATCTACCCAGTCCTCTTTTCATTATTTCAGCTTCAAAATGCTTTAAATAAACTGTGACATTAAGTAAATGACTGTGTATTTATTTAACTGTTTCTCTTAGACACTAATCATACAAGCAAGAAAATACCGGGTATTAAATGCACTATGCAAAATATATACAAAACCCCAGACTTTAGGCTCTGTTCAATTAATTAAATATGAATGATGAACTGCTCAAAGTTTTAATGAGGAGCATAAGCTAATGTAGATACTGTACATTCATTTGTAATGTGAGATTTCATTTCATCGCTTGGATACTGTTTTCCAGGGAAGCAGCTGCTTTGTAAACACACAGTAAGCAAACTTTGGGCCTTTTTCAAGTACCCTCACATGTAGGCACATGGTTGATTTAAGCAGTCATCATGTAACTTAATGCAATTCTACAAAACTATCCAGGTTACGGTGTTGTATCTTTAGTCAAAGTCTTTTCATGCCAGTGTCATGTGGAAGGAAGCCCTAGTGTGTTCAGCTGGAGAGCCCTGGTCCATAGGCATACCCACACCACACAGACAGCACAAGCAGACTAGCAAATGTTAGCAGCACACTGGTACAAAAAAATATGTAAAATTTCAAGCTTTAGTGTTTAATCGATTTTAATGCTAATTAATACTTGGAATTTTCTTTAAAAAGAGATAGTACTATAGTAATTAAATTTGACTACGTGCTCCCCTGAAGATAGTTGTTTTGCTGAGTTCAGAATATTAAAATTCCATGTATGAGTTTAGATCTC